>NC_092875.1:84837622-84872622 GCF_028372415.1 Notamacropus eugenii
TTCCCAGCCTTTGTTCCCTTCCCCCACCTCCTTCATATTCACACCCTTCACACCCCAAGTCTGGGAGTTCCAGTTGTTCTTCTCCTCTTGAACTAAATCTCTCCACACCCTGCTTATCTCCCAACCTCCTATCATCATCAGCCCCTCCTGGGAAATCCTTGATAAGCATATCCAACATTGCAGGGTGAGAGATGGTTCAATATAAGGAACATAATGTCCAAACGTTCACCACAAGGCACTACATATCAGATTGTACAGTCCTCAATACTCACAGTCGACCTTAATCCCCTGTATGTCCCACATGTCAGCTCCATTGTGAGGAGTAGAATAATTAGTTAGGCTCTGTCCTCAGTGAACTCACCATCTGGGGAGAGAGAAAAGGAGGAGAACTTCCCTACCACAATCTGGAAGTCTGCAAATGTCTTTTCTCAAAATGATTCTATGATTAACATTAACATTAACATCTAGATTAACATTCCCATTTTACAGGTGAAGAAATTAAGGATAAGAGAGAGGGTGGGACTTCCCCTTTGATACATAGCTAGTATAGGATAGAACAGGGAATCAAAACCCAGGCTTCCTTATTTCCAGATGACACTTCCTTTTATTATACCATGGCCTTTCAGAAAACCATGGAATAGAGAGGTGAAACCAAGATGTTGGAGTAGCAGGAATCAGTACAATTTCCCCCCAACCACCCACTCAAACTCCTGTAAATAGATCTAGAACGTGCATAAAACCAAATCCTGACCACTTTTATTGGGATGAGGATCAGGTAGTATACTTTTAGCATGCCAAAGGTGATGTTTGAAAGAAATTAGGGGTCCTAAGAAGTGGGAGTGAGGGGAGAGAACTTTCCAAACAGAGGTAAAGGCTCAGACAGGGAGGATGGGAGTGTCATGGGTGAGAAACAGCAAGAAGTCTGATATAAGAAGACTATAGAATATTTGGAGAGCAGAAATGTGTAAGCATTGTACCCCTTGTCCCCCTCAAGGTTCCAGAAGTAGCACTGAGGAGTTGAAGTGATCCCCTAATATCATTGGCTCAATCCCCACAAAATTCCCTTAAAGATTATCATTTAAGAATTATTTACTCAGATAGTCTTAAGTAGCTTTTAGAGAAGAGTATTTTTTACCAAGAATTTTACCAAGAATTCGTACAAGAATTCATCCCTTCCCCTAAGTCTATGACACATTTTCCTATAAATGCATACATAATCCCAGGGAAAGTGGGCTCAGATTTAGAAAGTACATTTGACAAAAAGGATGTTGAAAGTCGTTTTCTCTCATTGTTCAAATGTTTAAGTTTCCCTGAAGCATGATGACTCTGTATCCAATCTGTCCTTGAATCTGGAGGCAGATATAGTCTCTAAATGACCCAGGGACCCATGTAGGACACTGATGGGAAGATGGAAAGACCAACATCCTCAAAAGTCTTTGAAGCTTGCAAGGTCCTGCTCTGGTAAAAGACCTACAATCACTTTTGGCAGCTGTATGAAGGATAGATTGAGGAAAGAAGAGACTTGAGGCCTGAAAAAAAATTGGGAGGCTATTGTAGTAGTCAAGACAGGTGGTGACAAAACCTGAATTAGGGGATGGCCAGGTAAGTAGAGGAGAAGACTGATATGAAAGAAGTTCTGGAGGTGGAGTTTACAAGATTTGATAACTGATCCAATGTGATATATGTGGTGATTGAAGAGTCAAAGATCACTCAAGGCTGCAAGCCTGTGTGACTTTTAGGATAATGGTGTCCTTGGTAGAAATAGGAAAGTTTGAAATAGAGATGGGTTTGAGAGGGAAGATAATGAGAAAACTTGGACTAGGTTATTAAAATATCATCAATAATTGTGGAGAGAGCAATTTCAACCACATGATTTCAGAGAACTAAGAACTGAGAGGAAGGGAAGTGAAGGCAATGAGTCATGGAGAGCTTTCTTTGGGAGTTTGTAAAAAAAAGAAGACATAGGAAGACGATTTGAGTGGATGATAGGATTAAGTGACAGTTTTTAAATAAGGAGGAGAACTAGATGTGTTTTTATGTAGGAGGAAAGGAAATAGTAGTTAGGGAAAGACTGAAAATTAGATATGGAAAATGACTGTGGAAGTAATCTGCAGGAGAAGATGAGAGAAGATGGGAGCAAGAGGGATTCGCCTTAGCTAAGAGAGCCATCTCTTCATCAGAGATTAGAGTACAGAAGGAGAGAGAGGAAGGATAACTTCAAGGAACTTGGGCATGGAGAGAAGGGGTGAAAGGCAATTTCATGTATACTTGCCTCTACTTTCTCACTCTAGTCTGAGACAAAGTGTTTAGCTCTAGAGGTGGGGGAGGTTTGGTAGGGGTGGCTTGAAATAAGAAAAGATTTGGAATGGTCATTATGGAGTATTATTATAAAATATTATATATAGAGAGATTATGAATGTATGTGTGTACATGTATATATATATATTATAAATATTACAGTCAATTGTGGGGGTAGGGAATTACTGAAGCAGGCAAAAGTTCATAGAATATATTTATGATTAGCCCCCCAAAAGTAACAAAGTGAATATCAATAACTATCAATCCATTTGTTTTATTTCCCATTTCCACAAGATTTTTATGAGAATAACGTACATAGCCACCAAGGAAATCATTGATGAAGGTATCAGAAGTAAATAGACAGACTTTCACCTACCGTTTTCTACAGCACACAGCATCTTTATAGTCACACGATTGACAGAAAGGTGTAGAGAAACAATAGTAAGAATAGAAAGAGAGAGAGAGAGAAGGAAAAAGGGAGAAAGGGAGAAAAGGAGGAAGAGCGGGAGATATAGAGACAGAGAGACACAAAGGGAGACAGATGTAAGGACTATATTTATTGTCTATTGACTGTTTAAAAAGAAGCATTTGGCTTAGAGCAAAATGGTGCCTTCAAGGCTCTCCTCCATCCAGGTATCTTCCATGCATAGTTCATACATAATTATACAAGACTCCTTGAAAGAGATAATTTATTTGAAAACTCTGTGATTGTTAATTTCAAGCAAGAAATAGAGATGAGGGGCGGAGCCAAGATGGCGGAGTGAAAGCAACGACTCACCTAAGCTCCTGGAAAAACTCCTCTGGATATATCTGGGGGGAGAGTCTGACCAGACTTTGGAGGTGTAGAATCCAGTGGGAGACGGACTTTGACAGATTCGGAGCCCAGGCTGGACTGGAAGGTCCACGGGAGGGATCTGTTCCGCGGGGGTAAGACCCCAGCGCACAGCGCAGGGCGGTCGGCGCGGCAGGGCGGAGGGGACCCGAAGGGCCCGAGAGTGGCGGGTGAGACCAGCGGAGCAGGAGATAAGCCAGGCCGAGCCAACGATATCAGCGCAACAGCCTTTGAAATCTTCAGCCTAAAGACGGGACTTCAGTGGGTCACTACTTGAACATCCAGAAGCTGGGATGCCCGAGTGATCAGTAAGTGCTCTCCCCTCCCCCCCCCGATGACCGTGAGGGAACCATAAAATTCTTCCCCAGATTGATCCTGGATCAGTGGGAGCAGCAGAAGGGGGCGGGTGGTCTCATAACACCAGAGGCTGGAGAGGTGGCAAAGGGGGATTCTTCCTATCGTGGTGGAGGCGATCTGGAGGGACAGACGACCCAGGGCAGAGAAAAATTCGCACTGAGACCCAAGCAAGCCTCAGCCCGGGAGAGGAGCCCCAGGAGGGGCGGGAACACGCATTAGCCTCTAGGCGTGCCCCAGCCCTCCAGGGGAAAAGGGAAGACAATAGGGAAGCTGGGATCACCATCCCCGAACCTTGCCTTTGCCTCAGGCCAGCTGAGGAGATATCCTGAGACCAGACCACACCTCCCACACACCTATCAAGCTAACCCCAGGGTTGATCTGGGAAACAACAACAACAACAACAACAACAAAAAAAAAAAAAGCCTGCTTTTAGCCTAGACAAACATCAACTCAACTTAAAAGATCTGTATCTTCTGACTGAAAGAACCAAAAGCTACAACACTCAGCCAACATCATGAATCGGAAAAAGCAGACGAAAAGTGAAAAAACCATAGAATCTTTCTATGGGGATAAGGACCAAAACACAAACACCAAAGAGGTCAGAGCTGAGACTGTACTTCCATCTGAAACCTCAGATGGGACTATGAATTTCTCGCAAGCACAACTAGATTACCTGGAACGTCTGAAGAAGGATATAAAAGAAAAACTGGCCAATGATTTTAAAACCATAAAAAAAGAATTCACTGATGAGAACATCAATCTGAAAAAGAAAATTGAAGAAATGGAAAAGGAAGTTCAAAAATTAACTGGAGAGAATAATTCCCTAAAAGGAAGAGTTAATCAAACGGAAAAGGAAACTCAAAATCTAATAGGGAAAATTGGTCAGATGGAAAAGGAAACCCAAAACCTAACTGGGAAAATTGGTCGAATGGAAAAAGAAGTACAAAAATTAAATGGAGAAAATAGCTCCTTAAAGGGAAAAATTGGCCAGATGGAAAAGGAGATGCGAAAGCTAACTGAAGAAAACAATACGATCAAGATTAGAATTGGGCAAGTAGAAACTAATGACTCAATGAGGCAACAAGAATCAGTCAAACAAAATCTAAAGAATGAAAAGATAGAAGAAAATCTAAAATATTTAATTGGAAAAACAACTGACCTGGAAAATAGATCCAGGAGAGAAAATCTAAGAATTATTGGCCTGCCAGAAACCCATGATGAAGAAAAGAGTCTGGACAATATCTTCCAGGAAATCATCAAGGAAAACTGCCCAGAAGTACTAGACTCAGAGGGCAAAATAGTCATTGAAAGAATCCACCGTTCCCCACCGGAAAGGGATCCCAAACTCAAAACCCCAAGAAATATAGTTGCCAAATTCCAGAGCTATCAAGTGAAGGAGAAAATACTACAAGCAGCCAGAAAGAAACAATTTAAATATCAAGGTCACACAGTCAGGATCACACAGGACCTTGCAGCTTCTACATTAAAAGATCGAAAGAATTGGAACCCAATATTCCGTAAGGCAAAGGAGTTGGGACTCCAACCGAGGATCAACTACCCAGCAAAGTTCAGCATAACATTTCAGGCAAGGAGAAAGTCATTCAACGAAATAAGGGATTTCCAGAGCTTCCTGACCAAAACACCAGAACTCAATAGACAATTTGATCTTCAAATGCAGGTCTCCAGAGAATCATAAAAAGGTAAACAGAGGGGAAAAAACAAAAACAAAAACTTGCAACTCAATTAGGGCAATCTGTTTACCTCCCTGTAAGGGAAGATGATACCTGTTAATCTTGAGAACTGTGCAGCTATTATGATAAAAGGGATATATGTAGAGGGAACGGGCATAAAGTAAATGATGTCATGGCAAAAATATGATTTAAGTATGAGAAGGGAATGTAATAGGAGGTGTGGAAAGGGGGAAGCAGAAAATGGCAAATTATATCACAGGAAGAAGTACAAAACTATAGTAGAGGGAAGGAGGGGAGGGAGATGAGCATTGTTTGAGAGGTACTCTCATCTGATTTGTTCAAAGGAGGGAACAATAACCTTAAGCAGATAATCCTAACTAGCTCTATAGGTAGTAGGAGGGGAAGGGGGAAGAAAGGGGAGGGTGGCTAAAAGGGAGGAAAGAAGCAATAAGAGTAAAGGGGACTAAAAGGGAGGAGGGTCAAAAGAAGAAGGGGAAGGCTGCAGGAGGAGGGGGAGAAAAGTGAATACTATTGAGGAGGGGAAGGGAGACAGGAGAGTTAAAAGCACAAATGGTGGGAAAGAGGGTGGAGGGAAATACACAGATTGTAATCATAACTGTGAATGTGAATGGGATGAACTCTCCCATAAAACGGAGAAGGATAGCAGAATGGATTAAAAGCCATAATCCAACAATATGCTGCTTACAAGAAACACATTTGAAACGGGGGGATACACATAGGATAAAGGTCAAAGGATGGAGCAGAATATATTGTGCTTCAGCTCATGTAAGAAAGGCAGGAGTAGCAATCCTAATCTCAGACAAAGCAAAAGCAGAAATAGATCTAATCAAAAGGGATAAGGATGGAAACTATATCCTACTAAAAGGCACCATAGACAATGAAGCAATATCATTACTAAACATGTATGCTCCAAGTGGTATAGCATCCAGATTCTTAGAGGAGAGGTTGGGGGAGTTGAAGGAAGAAATTGATAGCAAAACTATACTAGTGGGGGACCTCAACCTCCCCCTCTCTGAACTAGATAAATCCAACCTTAAAATAAACAAGAAAGAGGTTAAGGAGGTAAATAAAACTCTGGATAAGGTAGATATGATAGATCTTTGGAGAAAATTAAATGGGAATAGAAAGGAATATACCTTTTTCTCAGCGGTACATGGAACATTTACAAAAATTGACCATGTACTAGGACATAAAAATCTCACAATCCAGTGCAGAAAGGTAGAGATAATCAATGCATCCTTTTCAGATCATAATGCATTAAAAATTACATGTAATAAAAGGCCATGGAAAGAGAAACCAAAAATCAATTGGAAACTAAATAATCTAATTCTAAAGAAGGATTGGGTTAAAGAAGAAATCATAGAAACAATCAACAACTTCATTCAAGAGAATGACAATAGTGAGACAACGTACCAAAACTTATGGGACACCGCAAAAGCAGTTATTAGGGGAAGTTTTATATCTCTGAATGCTTACATAAATAAAATAGAGAAAGAGGAGATCAATGACTTAGGCTTGCAGTTGAAAAAGCTAGAAAAAGAACAAATTGAAAATCCCCAAGTAAATACCAAATTAGAAATACTGAAAACCAAAGGAGAGATTAATAAAATTGAAATAAAGAAAACTATTGAATTAATAAATAAAACCAATAGTTGGTTTTATGAAAAAACTAATAAAATTGATAAACCTTTGGTTAATCTGATCAAAAAAAAGAAAGAAGAAAACCAAATTACTAACATTAAAAATGAAAGGGGTGAACTCACCTCCAATGAGGAGGAAATTAAAACAATAATTAGAAACTACTTTGCCCAACTTTATGCCCACAAATTCGACAATCTAAACGAGATGGATGAATATTTTAAAAAATACAAATTGCCCAGATTAACAGAAGAGGAAGTTGAATACTTAAACAACCCCATCTCAGAAAAAGAAATTGAACAAGCCATCAATGAACTCCCTAGGAAAAAATCTCCAGGGCCAGATGGATTCACAAGTGAATTCTATCAAACATTTAAAGAACAGTTAATTCCAATACTACATACACTATTCTTGAAAATTGGGGAAGAAGGAGTCCTCCCAAATTCTTTCTATGATACAAATATGGTTTTGATACCCAAACCAGGAAGAGACAAAACAGAGAAAGAAAATTATAGACCAATTTCCCTAATGAATATAGATGCAAAAATTTTAAATAAGATTTTAGCAAAATGAATACAGCATCTTATCACGAGATTAATACATTATGATCAGGTAGGATTCATACCAGGACTACAGGGCTGGTTCAATATTAGGAAAACTATTAGCATTATCGATCACATCAACAACAAAGCTAACAAAAACCACATGATTATCTCAATAGATGCAGAAAAAGCTTTTGACAAAATACAACATCCATTCCTACTAAAAACATTGGAGAACGTAGGAATAAAGGGAACTTTCCATAAAATAATAAGCAGTATCTATCTAAAACCTTCAGCAAGCATTATATGCAATGGGGATAAGCTAGATGCATTCCCAATAAGATCAGGGGTGAAACAAGGTTGTCCATTATCACCACTATTATTCAATATGGTACTAGAAATGTTAGCTGTAGCAATTAGACAAGATAAAGATATTCAAGGAATTAGAATAGCCAAAGAAGAAACTAAGTTATCACTCTTTGCAGATGATATGATGATTTACCTAGAGAATCCCAGAGATTCAAGTAAAAAATTACTTGAATTAATAAACAACTTTGGCAAAGTTGCAGGGTACAAAATAAACCCACACAAATCCTCTGCATTCCTATATATTAGCAACAAAGTTCAACAGCAAGAGATAGAAAGAGAAATCCCATTTAAAGTTAGGGTAGACAGTATAAAATACTTAGGAGTCTACCTGCCAAAACAAACCCAGGGACTATATGAACACAATTACAAGACACTTTTTGCACAAATAAAGTCAGATTTAAGTAAGTGGAAAAACATTAGTTGCTCATGGGTAGGCCGTGCTAATATAATAAAAATGACAATTCTACCCAAATTAATATACTTATTTAGTGCCATACCAATTAAACTATCAGACAATTACTTTCTAGAGCTGGATAAAATAATATCAAAATTCATTTGGAAAAACAAAAGGTCCAGAATATCAAAGGGACTAATGAAAAGAAATGCTTGGGAAGGTGGCCTAGCGCTACCAGACCTTAAACTGTACTATAAAGCAGCAATTATCAAAACCACTTGGTATTGGCTAAGAAACAGAGAGGTAGACAAGTGGAATAGACTTGGCACTCAAGATGCAGTAGGCAAGGAATATAGCAACCTTCTGTTTGATAAACCCAAGGACCCCAGCTTCTGGGATAAGAACTCATTGTTTGACAAAAATTGCTGGGAAAACTGGATAACAGTGTGGCGGAAATTAGGCATAGACCCATACCTGACACCGTACACAAAAATAAAGTCCAAATGGGTACATGATTTAGGTATAAAGATTGATACCATGAATAAACTGGAGAAGCAAGGAATAGTGTATTTATCAGATCTATGGAGAAGGGAAGAATTCTTTACTAAAGGAGAGATAGAATGCATTATGAAATGCAAAATGGATAACTTTGAGTACATTAAACTGAGAAGTTTTTGCACAACCAAACCCAATGCAACCAAAATCTGGAGGGATGTAGTAAATTGGGAAAAAATTTTTACAGCTAAGCTCGGGGATAAAGGCCTCATTTCTAGAATATATAGAGAACTGACCCAAATGTATAATCATACAAGTCATTCCCCAATTGATAAATGGTCAAAGGATATGAACAGGCAATTTTCAGAGGAAGAAATTAAAGCTATCTATAATCATATGAAAAAATGCTCTAAATCACTATTGGTTAGAGAGATGCAAATCAAAACAACTCTGAGGTACCACATCACACCTATAATATTGGCAAACATGACAGAACAAGAAAATGATAAATGCTGGAGAGGATGTGGGAGAGTTGGAACACTAATTCATTG
This sequence comes from Notamacropus eugenii, assembly GCF_028372415.1. Classification (NCBI taxonomy): domain Eukaryota; kingdom Metazoa; phylum Chordata; class Mammalia; order Diprotodontia; family Macropodidae; genus Notamacropus; species Notamacropus eugenii. Next base: position 84,846,811 of record NC_092875.1, read on the forward strand.
TTGGTGGAGCTGTGAGCGCATCCAACCATTCTGGAGAGCAATTTGGAACTATGCCCAAAGGGCTACAAAAATGTGCATACCCTTTGACCCAGCAATATCGCTACTAGGACTATATCCCCAAGAGATCATAAAAATGGGAAAGGGTCCCACATGTACAAAAATATTTATAGCAGCACTCTATGTAGTTGCCAAAAACTGGAAGTCAAGGGGATGTCCATCAATTGGGGAATGGCTGAATAAATTATGGTATATGAATGTAATGGAGTACTATAGTGCCATAAGAAATGATGAACAAGAAGACTTCAGAGAGGCCTGGAAGGACTTATATGACCTGATGCTGAGTGAAAGGAGCAGAACCAGGAGAACTTTATGCACAGCAACAACCACAGTGTGTGAGAGTTTTTTCTGGTAGACTTAGATTTTTGTAATAACACAAGAACTTCTGAAAAAAAAAAAAAATCCCAATGATGGACCTCAAGGCAAAATGCCTTCCACACTCAGAGAGAGAAATATGGAAGTCACTCACATAATGTAGCAGATCATGTTTGTGTATGTGTATGTGTTTGTGTATCATGTTCTGATTTGTTATACGGATTCTTTCATTTATCTTAGTCTGACTACATAGCATGACTATAGTGAAAATATACTCAATAGGAAATTATATGTAGAATCTATACAGAATTGTATGCAGTCGTGGGGAGGGAGGGAGGTAGTGGGGGGTGGGTGGGGAGGGATAAAATCGCAATTGTATGGCAGTGATTGTTAAACATTAAAAAAATAAAAAAATTAAAAAAAAAAAAAAAAAAAGAAATAGAGATGAGACTTGAGTCCCCAGATGTATTTGCCGCTGTCATGAAGACTGTCTAAATAGAAAAAGAATTGTCGATAGGCCATGTGGTCCTCTGGATTCTTCTGTTTGCAGATGAATTGTGCTGATTGCATCAAACCCAAGAATATTATAGATCTATGTAAAATATTCACAATTACCAAAATTTTTCACATAAATCACCATACAAAAATGTATAAGCATGTGTATTATCCAGAATATGATTTGGGATTGGATGGACAACCCACAGAGCTGGTACATCAATGAATTTTAGACACCACTGTATACAGTCAATGAGCACTCTAAAGTTTTCAGAGTGAGGGAATCAGTGAGTAAACTGGGAAGGCTTTGGAAAGAAGGCAGGACTGAAAGACGAGGCAAGATTTGGAAAAGTAGAGGGGCTGGCCAGTTCAACTAGGTGGGCCAGGACATACATGAGGACAACCTGGGTCACTGAAATAGGAGAGGATTCCCAAGTTTGCCCCCAGAGGCTGATGAAGTCTTCCTCACTTTTATGCCTACACTATCAAGGGCTGCCCCAAAGTTGACAGTGGTGCCAGTTAGAGATCTTTCCCAGGTGTGCCCATTTTGAATTCATTCTTCAAAAATTTCTGTTACCCTGAACAATGTTCTCTTGGTTCTGTCCAATTTGCTCTTCATTATTTCATGCAGGTCTTTCTCTGGATTTCAATCATTTACAATCATTGAGCTCGTAACTTCTTATACCACAGTAATATATCATCACAATTATATACTACAACTTGTTGAGCCATTCCACAATTGATGGACATCCTTGCAATTTCCAGTTCTTTGTCACAACAAAGAGAGCTAATATAAACAATTAAGAACAAATAGAGTTGTTTTTTTTTCCCTAGTAGTGGTATTGCTAGGTTAAAGGGTATAAATAGTTGAATAATTCTTTGGGAATAATTCTAAATTGCTCTACAAAATAGTTGGATCAGTTCAAAATTCCACCAATAGAAATGTCCTAATTTTTTCAGATCCTCTCTAACATTTGTTTCTTTCTCCTTCAATCATTTTAGTCAATCTGGTATGACACCTCAAGGTGTCTCAAAGTTGATGTCTCAAAGTTGTTTTAATTTGTATTTCTCTAATCAATAATGTCTTAGAGCATTTTTTCATATGAATATAAATTTTTTTGACTTCTTTATCTGAAAACTACCTGTTTCAGAGGAAGAAATTAAAGCTTTCTATAATTATATGAAAAAATGCTCTAAATCACTATTGATTAGAGAGATGCAAATCAAAACAACTCTGAGGTACCACATCACAACTATCAGATTGGCTAACATGACAAAACAGGATGATGATAAATGTTGGAGGAGATATGGGAGAGTTGGAACACTAATTCACTGTTGGGGGAATTGTGAGCTGATCCATCCATTCTAGAGAGGAATTTAGACTATGCCCAAAGGGCTATAAAATGTGCATACCCTTTCAAAGGGCTATAAAATGTGCATACCCTTTGACCCAGCAATACCACTTCTAGGACTATATCCCCAAGAGATCATAAAAAGGGGAAAGAGTCCCATATGTACAAAAATATTTATAGCAGCTCTCTTTGTGGTGGCCAAAAACTGGAAATCTAGGGGATGCCCATCAATTGGGGAATGGCTGAATAAATTGTGTTATATGAATGTAATGGAATACTACTGTGCTATAAGAAATGATGAACAGGAAGACTTCAGAGAGGCCTAGAAAGACTTATATGAACTGATGTTGAGTGAAAGGAGCAGAACCAGGAGACTTTGTACACAACACTTTGGTGTTGCAACAACCACAGTGTGCAAGGATTTTTTCTGGTAGACTTAGAGCTTCATTGCAATGCAAGGACTTGAATAATTCCCAATGATCTTTTAAGGCAAAATGCCTTCCACATCCAGAGAAAGAACTATGGAATTGATGGCAGAATGAAGCAGATCATTTTCTTTTGTATTATGTTTTGGTTGGTTTTATGATTTCTCCCATTCATTTTAATTCTTCTATGCAACATGACTAAGGTGAAAATGTATTTAATAGGAATGTATGTGTATAAACTATATAAAACTGTATGCCATCTCAGGGAGGGAGTAGGGAGGTAGGGAGGAAGTGGGGGAGGGGAAAAAATCTAAGCTATATGGAAGTGATTGTAGAACACTGAAAACAACGAAAATAATAATAATAAACTCCTGTTCATATCCTCTGTCCGTTTACCAATTGTGGAATGACTAATATTCTTATAGGTTTGACAAAGTTCTTTATATATTTTGTCATTTGAGACTTTTATCTGATAAACTGTCTATAAGATTTTCCACACAATTCTTACCTTCCTTCTGATCTTAGCTACATTTGTTTTACTTATACAAAAAGTTTTAATTTAATGTAATTGAAATTATCAATTGTCCACCTAACTTCACTTTCTATTTCTAGTTTGTTTATAAATTGTTTTTCTGTCCATAAGTCTAATAAGTAACATGCTCCATGTTCATCAGATTTTCTTGTAATATCTTTCTTTGTATCTAGGTCGTATATCCATTTTGATATTAATTTGGTAAATGGTGTAAGACATTGATCTATGTCCAGTTTCTACCATACTAAACATAGTAGGGAAAGAAGAAGCCTAGCTGTCAACTCCTTTTTTAAAATGAGACACAGTATGATACTTTGAGAATCAGATGCTCACAGAATGAAAACAATCTACCAATGCTGCCCCGGGAAGACCTGGAGCCCCACCAGGTCTTACCTGGGACCCTAGGATCAGGACTGAGAGACTGAAAGAACTGTGGGATTTAGGAATTGAGAAGATGAGAGAATTCAACAGATTGAAATGGTAAAGGAACAGAAAGACCAAGGAGAATAAGGGATATAAAGAATGAGGGACCAAGGACTCAATGAGCTTATCAAGAATCTGACTTCAGATGAAAGATCCTGAAGGTGTGCAGAAAGATCCCTAGGCTGGAGGAGTGAGGATTAAAAGCACCTCAGCTACATTGCAAGGACCACACAAGTCATTGTGAGCACTTATATTTTTCCTTTGCCAGATCCAATTTTCATTCATGGCCTAGTATCCCCAAGCCTTTGATTCCTTTCTGGGGTCTATCTGTTTGCAGAAATATCCTCTAACATAATGGCAGAGTCTATTTTTTATGGATTGTTTGCTCCTCCTTGTCTTTGGGGCTATCAAATCTAAGGATAGGGACAAAGTAAACTGTGCCTAGGTGCATACTGTCACAGCATGGTTACAAAAATGAGAAAACTGCTCCCTGCAATAAGGAACAGAGTCAATCCCTCCAGTAATACACATCCATCAAGTAAAGGCCATTCATGGAAGGAGGAAACCTCACACTGAAGGAGCTGAGACTCAACCCAGGCCCTTCAAATAAAAAGATCCTATTGAGAGTGGATCACATCCCTTCAGGGAAAACCAAGCCTCTACAAAGACACAGATAAAATACACACACACACACACACACACACACACACACACACACACACACACACACACACACACACACACACACACACCATACTCTGTAAAAGAACAGCCTTGCCCCAAATAGAGGAATTCCCTGACAAACAGAAAGTTATAAACCATAACAAAGGCCCTTCTAAAGGACAAAGGAAGTCCAGCCTTCTTCTGTCTACCCTAAGTCTCAATCTAATTCTCATCCCTGTCCCCAGCCTCTGGTTGAAGAGGAGTGTACCGAAAGGGCAAATAGTCTTGTCCCACACAAGTTCCCTCTCCCAGATCAAAGAACTGAGGAGCAGAGAAAACCTTTTCCATGTGATTTCTTCACACAACAGACCCTGTCACCGATCCACAAACTGTTGCCCCCACATCACTTTCTGGTCATGCCTACTTCTCTGACCACTGGGGTGGGGGTAGCAGGATGACCTTTAAAGTTTACGTAGTGCTTTACGTTTTGCTGAGAGATTTGCATAAACTATTTCACTTGGGCTTCACAGTGCTGTGATCCTCACTTCACAAATAAAGACACTCATGAAGTTTATGTGACTTATCGAAGGATGACACCACTGGTTAAATGCCCCAGGTGAATTACAAATCCAAATGCCTTCTGACTTCCAAGCCCCGTTTTCTGTTATTCCATGCTGCCTTTGAAAAATGACCCAAGTAGCCTCATTTCCAGATCCCCTGTCTACCTGTCAAAGTCATAGAAGTCCCTGTCACAGACACAGGTCACCTGATGTCCCTGTCACAGACATCAACAATTCTGTGTGCCTGTCACAGACATTGACTTCTGTAATTTTTTCACAGACAATGTCTTTGGAATTCCATAAAACCCAGTTACAGTTACTGAGCTTCTTGAATCAGAGATCCTGGCCCTCCCTGCTCCCCTGAGACACTGAGGAACTGCAAGGCTATCATCAACTCTTCATCTTGCCAACATCCTCATCACTTTCACTGCCTCTACTGTCACACATACTTTGATCTGTTCTGATCAGACCACTTTAGGAATATTATGTTCATTTCTGGCCATCATATTTCAAGAATATCATTAAGAAACTAGAGCCTGTCTAGAGGAGAGCACCAGAATAGTGAAGGAAGACAAGATCATGTCATATAAAAACAGATCTAAGGAAATGAAACTTTTATCCTGAAGGGAAAAAGGTGTTGGGGTTGGGGGAGAGTAGTAGGAGAGACACAACTGTCACATTGAAAAAGAACTGCACTTATTCTATGTATCCTAGAAGTCAGAAGAAGAAACAGTGGGTAGAAGTCACAAGGAGGCAGATTTAGCCTTGATTCAGGAAAAATTTTCTCATAGAGCTATTCAAAAGTGGATAGGACAGTCTTAGGAAAAAGAGAGTTCCCTTTCATTGCAGGCAAATGGCTTGAGTAAGAGTTGAATCCAAACTCATTGTAACAGCTTGTGTATAACATTTGGAACATTATGATTAAAGAGAGTCTGGGGAAGAACAGATCTGGGGAAAACAAGATACTGTCTTTAACTGGAATTCCCAAAATGCTACTTTCAGATTATTTCAATCTGTTTAGGTTCAACAACTGTTCAACTTCAGCTGAGTGCATACCTTTATTTCTCTGACTGCCCCTAGGTCACTAAACTTCAAGATGATGCAAAAAATCACGTACTTTATTTAAGCAGCATGTAACTAGGGACAACCAGGTGATTTTGTGGCTAGATAATATGGCCTGTAGCCAGAAAGATTTGAGTTCAAGTCTGTCCTCAGATACTCACTAGCTGTGTGTCCCTGGGTAAGTCATTTAACTTCTACTTATCTTGGTTTCCACAACTATAAAATGGGGATAATAATAATATCTCTCAAGATTGTTGTGAGATAATTTTTGTAAAATGCTTACTTCTTTCTAGGATGCAAGGTAAATAAACATAAACAAAATTCAGGCTACAGTTTCTCCCCTCACCTACTTCTCAAAACAGTGATTCTACCTCATGGTTTCTAGGAAAGAAGGAAAGAAGGAAGGAAGGAAGGAAGGAAGGAAGGAAGGAAGGAAGGAAGGAAGGAAGGAAGGAAGGAAGGAAGGAAGGAAGGAAGGTAGGAAGGAGGGAAGGATTTTGTGCCAAGGGCAAATATGATCTCATTTGATTTTCACAACAACTCTAGGAATAAGTACTGTTACGAGCCCATTCTACAGTTGAAAACAAAAACTGAGGCAGATAGAAGTTAAGTGATTTGCCCAAGATTGCTTTTCTAGGAAGGGTCTGGGGTTATATTTGAATTCAGTTTTCTTGACTCCAAGCACAGAACTCTAGCTACTGGGATACCTTGCACTCTGAGTAACTTGCTTAGGATATTGCATGCCAAGGAACAGAAAAGAGGTATTAATTTGCATAAGAGACAAATGCTGAAATGCGATACATAAACCTACATACCTGTAAAGAGTGGACTGAATCAAGTAACATCAGCATTTTGCACAGAAGAGAGTTGGCATCAGAGAGGGATTTAAAATCTGCAAAAACATTTTCTGCATGTTATCTCTAATGAGTCTAACCTCAATCCTGCCCATCAAGTCCTTCAGGTATTACAGTACCATTTTACAGATGGTAAATGGGAAGCCAAATTATTACATTATTTGTAGATGGTGAGGCATTTATAGGTTTTCCTGTTGAATTTTGGGAATCATTTCATCAATAGTTCTAGGAGCTGGATCTTGTGATTTCATTGGTGTAGGGAATTCCTAGGTGAGGACACTCCCATTACTCTGCAGGTGAGCAGTTTCTCTGAAACTTGTATTCCTTGGTCAAAATGGGACCTGAGCTCTGGTTTTCATGGCTTCAAGGTCAATGGCTTTGACCTAGGATAGCAAAAAAAAATGGCAGAGTCACTTTGGTGAGCAGCAGTATGGCAATTGCTATGAAACAATGGTCAGCCAGAGTTCCAGGGAAACCATGATGTAACCCACCAAATCAATCAGCAAGAAGTTATTAAGCATCTGCTATGGGCCAGGAGCTGGTGTGGGTGCTGGGGTTACAGAAACAAGGAGGGAAACAGTCTAGATTCACAACAAGTTTCTACTTCCAAACAGTTTGTCCCTCAGAATGAGAAGACAGAAAGCATATCTACAAATAATATATCATGAATACAAAGAAAATAAATTCAAAGTACCTAAAGCACAAGGTAATCAGGGAGGTCAGGCACTAGCAGTTGGGAAGATCAGGAGAAGCTACAGGTAAAAGATGTGATTATGCTGCATCTTAAAGAAGAGAGGGGTTTGATGGGACAAAGTTGAGGAAGGGGTGCATTTCAGGCATGGATGATGACCAAAGAAAAGACATGAAAGTGACAGATGGCATGTTTTTGTATGAGGAACAGAGAAAAGAATGATTTTGGGGGGGAGGAGCCAAGATGGCGGAGTAGAAAGACACACATATGCTAGCTCTGAACCCACAGCCCATAAAATATCTATAAAGAAGAACTCCCAACAAATTCTGGAGCAGCAGAAGCCACAGAACAACAGAGCGGATGAGATTTCTGTTGAAGAGAGCCCTGAAAACGTGACATGAAAGGTCCGTCACATGCCGGACCCGGAGCCGAGCCCAGCCCTGCTTTGGCTACATAGTGCCGAGGGGAGCAGATCTGAGCAGGCTTCAGGGACAGAATCTCCAGCAGCTGCACAGGTCCCTCCACCCACAGGTGCCAGGGGAGAGTGAGTCTTTTTGGCTTGTCGAGAGGGAAGTAGGGTGTCTCCATAACTCAGGCCCCCTCGGGAGGCAGCAGCGGGGGCGCCAGCAGACAAGGGTTCCCCAAGCAGGCAGGAGCCCAGATCCATTGTTCAAGGTCTCTGCATAAACCTCCTGAGGTAACTGAACCCCATGTGGCAGCCCTGCCTCCACCTCAGCAGCTGAACTTAATCTCACACTGAATACCAGCCCCACCCCCACCCAAAGCCCTGAGGCTGGGAAGCAGCATTTGAATCTCAGACCCCAAGCACTAGCTGGGTGGATCTGGAGGAAGGGTGGGGGTGGAAAGAAAACTCAGAAGGCAAGTCACTGGCTGGAAAAATGCCCAGAAAAGGGAAAAAAAAAATAAGACTATAGAAGGTTACTTTCTTGGTGAACAGATAATTCCTCCCTTCCTTTCTGATGAGGAAGAACAATGTTTACCATCAGGGAAAGACACAGAAGTCAAGGCTTCTGTATTCCACACATCCAAAATAAATATACGATGGGCTCAGGCCATGGAAGAGCTCAAAAAGGAATTTGAAAATCAAGTTACACAGGTGGAGGAAAAACTGGGAAGAAAAATGAGAGAGATGCAAGAAAAGCATGAAAAGCAGGTCAGCACCTTGCTAAAGAAGACCCAAAAAAATGCTGAAGAAAATAACACCTTGAAAAATAGGCTGACTCAATTGGCAAAAGAGGTTCAAAAAGCCAATGAGGAGAAGAATGCTTTCAAAAGCAGAATTAGCCAAATGGAAAAGGAGGTTCAAAAGCTCACTGAAGAAAATAGTTCTTTCAAAATTAGAATGGAACAGATGGAGGCTAATGACTTTGTGGGAAACCAAGAAATTACAAAACAAAACCAAAAGAATGAAAAAATGGAAGATAATGTGAAATATCTCATTGGAAAAACAATTGACCTGGAAAATAGATCCAGGAGAGACAATCTAAAAATTATGGGATTACCTGAAAGCCTTGATCAGAAAAAGAGCCTAGACATCATCTTTCATGAAATTATCAAGGAAAACTGCCCTGAGATTCTAGAACCAGAGGGCAAAATAAGTATTCAAGGAATCCACCGATCACCACCTGAAAGAGTTCCAAAAAGAGAAACTCCTAGGAACACTACGGCCAAATTCCAGAGTTCCCAGGTCAAGGAGGAAATATTGCAAGTACCTAGAAAGAAACAATTCAAGTATCGTGGAAATACAATCAGGATAACACAAGATCTAGCAGCTTCTACATTAAGGGATCAAAGGGCATGAATAGGATATTCCAGAAGTCAAAGGAACTAGGACTAAAACCAAGAATCACCTACCCAGCCAAACTGAGTATAATATTTCAGGGGAAAAAATGGTCTTTCAAAAAAATTGGAGACTTTCAAGCATTCTTGATGAAAAGACCAGAGCTGAAAAGAAAATATGACTTTCAAACACAAGAATGAAGAGAAGTATGAAAAGGTAAACAGCAAAGAGAAGTCACAAAGGACTTACTAAAGTTGAAGTGTTTACATTCCTACATGAAAAGAAAATATTTGTAACTCTTGAAACTTTTCAGTATCTGGGTAGTTGGTGGGATTACACACACACACACACACACACACGAACACACATAGAGAGACAGAGAGCGCAGAGTGAAGTGAATAGGATGGGATCATATCTAAAAAAAATGAAATTAAGCAGTGAGAGAGAAATATATTAGGAGGAGAAAGAGAGAAATGGAATGGGGCAAATGATCTCTCATAAAAGAGGCAAGCAAAAGACTTTTTAGTGGAGGGAAAAAGAAGGGAGGTGGGAGAAAAACATGAAGTTTAGTCTCATCACATTCCACTAAAGGAAGGAATAAAATGCACACTCATTTTGGTATGAAAACCTATCTTACAATACAGGAAAGTGGGGGAGAAGGGGATAAGCAGGGTGGGGGAGATGATGGAACAGAGGGCAATGGGAGGAGGGAGCAATTTGAAGTCAACACTCTTGGGGAAGGACAGCATCAAAAGGAAGAATAGAAGCAATGGGGGTCAGGATAGGATGGAGGGAAATATAATTAGTCTTACACAACACGACTATTATGGAAGTCATTTGCAAAACTACACAGATATGGCCTATATTGAATTGCTTGCCTTCCAAAAGGAATGGGTGGGGAGGGAAGGATGAAGAGAAGTTGGAACTCAAAATTTTAGGATCAACTGTCAAGTACTGTTCTCGCTACTAGGAAATTAGAAATACAGGTAAAGGGGTATAGAAAGTTATCTGGCCCTACAGGACAAAAGAGAAGATGGGGACAAGGGAAGGGAGGGATGATAGAAGAGAGGGCAGATTGGTGATAGGGGCAATTAGAATGCTCAGTGTTTTGGCGTGGGGGAGGGGACAAATGGGGAGAAAATTTGGAACCCAAAATTTTGTAAAAATGAATGTTAAAAGTTAAATAAATTAATAAAAAAAGAAAAGAAAAGAATGATTTGACTTCATTTCAGAGTTGGAGAGGCAGAGAATGGTGCAAGGAATGACCAACAAGGTTGGGAAAATAGGATGGAGCCAATTGCATAGGGCTTTAAAAAAGAAAGAGTTTTTATGTTATCTTAGAGCTCCTAGAAAGTCACTACGGCAGTCACATGGCCAGATATGCACTTAAAGAAAATCATTCTTGCTGCTAGGTACCAAAGTGGAGAGAGAACTGGAATTGGAATCAGGAAGACCTGAGTTAAATTCCAGCTTTAGATAATTACTCTCTGTATGAACTTGGACAAGTCACATGGCCTCTTTTTTTCTCATTTTCCTCACCTGTAAAATGAGGATAATATTAGCAGATAACTTATAGGGTTGTTGTGATTAAAAAAGACTATTTATAAAGTGTTTAGCACAGTACCTGGCACATATTGGCACCATATAAATGCTTATTTCCCTCTTCCCTTTCTAGTAATGTACATGATGCATTAAAGTGATTAGAGACCTGAGGTAGGGAGACCAATTAGGAGTTTGTTGCAATAATCTAGGCAAGAGGTGATGAGGGTATAAAATAATGTTGTAGCTCTGAATGTAGGAAAAAATTTCTGATGTGAGAGATATTGAATATACTTGAACACCACTGTCATGTCTACCTCCCACTCCATTGCAGTTTTCTCTTCTACAAGCCAAACACCCCCAGTTCTTTCAACTGATATTCAAATAGATGGTCTCAAGACCCTTCATAATGTTAGTTTCACTCTTTGGGACCTTATCAATGTCCTTTCTAACCTGAACAAAATACTTCAACTGTGCTCTGATCAAGCAGGGGTAGCAATCCTGATCTCAGACAAAGCAAAAATAGACCTAATTAAAAGAGATAAAGGAGAAAACTACATCTTCCTAAAAGGTCAGATCCATGGTGAAGGTAGAATCCATGACAAATTAGAGACAGAGAGTATTATGAAATGGCAAATTGATAGTTTTGATTATGTTCAATTAAAAAGGTATTGCACAAACAAAACCAATGCAACCAAGATTAGAAGGAAAGCAGAAGCCTGGGAAACAATCTTTATAGTAAGTGACTCTGTTAAAGGCCTCATTTCTCAAATATATAACCAACTGAGTCAAAATTATAAGAATACAAGCCATTCCCTAATTGGCAAAGGGGATGGAGTCAAACTGATGGAGTCCTAATAGAGTTGCCCCCAATCCCAACAGTCTAACTTCATTACAGGCCCACTGTATCTACCTAGCCCCCCACCAATGTCCTAATTTCTTTGTACATGCCTCACTGCTCACTAGAGCAACAGGTGTGTTCCTGAAAATCATAGTTCTCACAGGAAATACAGGCGTGAGAACCCAGCCACTGTCTCTAACTAGCCATTACCCCTAGACCCATTCCCATGGAAACAGGCATGATCTTATAGTCAATCACAATCACACCATCCATCTAGCCCAAGACAGGATCACAATACCTAACTATATATCTTCACCAGACAGGACCACAATAGCTAGCCAACCAGAGGGCAGCATGGCCAGAATGTTTATCCATCAAACCATAGATAGGACCCCCTCCTCCATTATCCAATCCCTTAACAAACTCCTCCTGCCTTTTTAATATTAATTATATTCCTATATCCTATGTAAATTTCTGTTATGTAATTGTATCTTTACTCTATAAAAATCCACCTTGTTTTCTCTGAAGCTGCTGATTCCTCTTGGAACTTAGCCTGCTTCATGAGAGGCATCAATCTTAATAAACACCTATACTTGGATTGGAGGTGGTTTGACTGAATTCTTTGAGACGGTTTCATCACAATACATCATGAAACCTCAAGAGTTTTTAGTGTCCCTGGGTTTAAACCTTAACAAAAGGATGTAAATTTTCAGGTGAAGAAATCAAAGCTACCTATACTCGTATGAAGAAGTTCTTTAAATCATTTTTGATTAGAGAAATGCAAATTTAAAAAGCTCTGATGTACTACCTTATACTTATCAGATTGGCTAATATGATAAAAAAAGGAAAATGACAAATGTTGGAGAGGGTGTGGGAAAACTGGAACATTAATGCAGTGTTTGTGGGGTTGTGAACTGACCCAACCACTCTGGAGAACAATTTGAACTATGCCAAAGAGCTATAAAATTGTGCATACCTTTTGATCTAGCAAATTACTACTACATCTGTATCCCAAAGAAATCATAAAAAAAAGAGAAAGGACCCACATGTACAAAAATGTTTTTAGTAGCACTTTTTATGGTGGCTAAGAATTGGAAATTGATAGGATGTCCATCAGTTGGGGAATGACTGAAGAAGCCATGGTATATGGATGTAAAAGAATACTATCATGGTATACAGAATGATAAGGAGGTAGATTTCAGAAAAACCTGGAAAGACTTACATGAACTGATGTTGAGTGAAATAAGCAGAACCAGAAAAACACACAGTAAGAACATTGTGTGATGATCAACTTTGATAGCTTTGGCTCTTCTCAGAAAGGCAGTGATCTAAGGCAGTTCCAAAAGGCTCATAGTGGAAACATCCAGAGAAAGAACTATGGAATCTTAATGAAGATCCAAAGCATATTATTTTCTGCTTTTTAATTTATTTTTTTCTCTTGGTTTATCCCTTTGGTTCTACTTCTTCTTTCACAATAAATCTAATGGGAAAATATGTTTAATATGATTATACATGTATAACCTATATCAGATTGCTTACCTCTTGAGGGGGAGTGGAGGAAAGGAGAGAGAAAAAAGTTTGGAATTCAAAATCTTATAAAAGTGAATGTTGAAAATTTTCTTACATGAAATTGGAAAAAAATACTGTCAAAGTTCAAAAAGTTAAATAAATTGAGAAACAATGATCTGAGCATGAGAAATGTATTAGCTAGGCTGGTAGTAACCAATAAATTGAGTCAATGCCCTTACTCTGTGACCAAAGACCCTAAGGTTTGATTTACTAGTTTTCATATAGTTTTGGGAACTACTGGAGAACAAAGAACAGGGCTGGGTAGATGGGGTAAACAATGGAATTCATGGGGGTCAAGACAATATGCACCCATGTGGGGCTAGAAACCACCCCTCTCTGTCATAGAGGAATACTTGATTAATTTTTGGAATCCATCTGCATCCCAAGGCAGATAGACAACCAGGGATAGCATACTTCCTGAATTCAAAGAGGGGGATGGGATCCTCCTTAATTATACAAGAACAGGCAAGAATGGACAATGTACCTCTCAGAACTAACTTCAGGACTTAAAGATAACACCAGATGTTTTTGTATTATCCTAGGAGCTAAAGGTATGAGAGAAAACAGTTTTTCCCATTAATTATAACTTTAAACCCACCCAGAGGGATGATAAAGTCCTGTGTCTAAGAAATAGTCATTGTTTAGTCCACCTACAAGAGATAGTAGACCAGACTTCTTGGTGTCCACCTTCATCCCTAAAGGATACAAATTTACCTGAAGCAATAATAGAACAGTGATTAGTAGAACTAGATTTCTAAACTTAACTCATTATAGGCCAGCTGAATTTCTGAACTAAATTTAGAGAGAACTATGACTTAGCATGAAATTCATTAGTTACAAGGAGATATATCCTTGCTTCCAGACCTGAGACCCACATGTAAGAATGAAAGTTGGGATAAGGGTCTTTAGCATTTATATGAGCTGTGCTAAAGTATGCAAAAAAGGAAACAACATAGCAGGACTCTTATTTTTTTCTCATTCTGGCCATTATGTTACTAAGATTCAGTTAATTTTCACTCTGAATCTGGATTTTCACTCTGAATCTGCAACATGTTTCATTTCTGTGGAAGCCAGAGAGTCCCTAGGACCCACCACAAGGAATCTGAGTCAGTAGGACACTGAAAGCAAGATTATTTGAGCAAAATTTCAAATAGAAATTGAGAGGTTGGAAGGCAAGGTGACATTTTTCATAACTATTGCCCCTTTAGGAAGACTGCTAGCTTGCCCTCCATTCCATTTCTTCGTAGTAGCTGGGCACACAATGAATTGCTGCTGATACCACTAAACTCCTGAATAGCTAAGACAGATGGGACAGATCTTAGAATGCTACAGTGCCTGAGGCAGAGACTCTGGGATGGAGATAAGACCAAGGAATTAGGCTAATAACATGGATCAGAGAGCAAAGTGAGACACAGAACATTGGCAGCTGCTATGAAATTTCAGTTGCCATTTACTTTAGGTCAATATGTTCATTCCAACTCATTGACATTTCTCCCTTTTTCTCTGATTTTTTGCATTTTGAAATGACTGGGATTTGTGGCAGGCTGCAAATGTTTCCTTCTGATTCTGGATTAGGCACCACAAGAATAAATGTGAGAGTGGTATATAGCTGGCTCCAGATTACTGGTAATAATAAATGTCTTGAAGTGGTAGCATGTTTATTCGTTGGGCTAGAATGACCATATTTGCTTTCATAATTAATTGTGACCAGAAAGGAAAACTTTCACTTTATAGGTTAAAATACACTAAACTGTGTGAAATTGGAATCAAAAAGGCATAGTATTCAACTTGCCTTTGCAAGACCTTCCTAAAGATTTGAAGAATCTCTCCCTTTATATTCCACAGTCCTCAACTAAGTATACCTTTGGAGCCTAAGTGACCATATTTTACAGAAGTATACTTCAAATAACAGAAGTTTGAATGCACAGGACAGCTTCAAAGAAGGCATTATTTGCACTGAGACCCAGGTGGAGTTATAATTCAGCTGCTTTGAAAGGCCAGACCAAAAATGAGTTAATTTTGTCATTTAAACATGAGGCTACCAGAGACAGGACATGTTCAGGTGCCTAGACAGATCACTAGGCTAGAGATGCATACTGGAGAGAGTACATAGCAGCAAGATGGTTGCAGTATCAATCATGCCGGAGATGTCAATGAGGCCTAATAGAGGCCAGCTAGAGAGGGTGCAGACAGTCTGGCAGGGTGCTGAGCACAAATTCTAAGGGCAGGCCTGGGAATATAGAGTGCCTGTCCTTGGGAGAAGACAGAAATGGTTGTTGCCCTTGAATTCTCAGATGAATTACTCTATGCCTTGGAGTTAGACTGTATGTTAGGAAGATGTTGCTCAGTCACTTCAGTCTTATCTGACTCTTTGTGATTCCATTTGGAGTTTTCTTAGAAAATATACTGGAATGGTTTTGTCATTGCCTTCTCCAAATCATTTTGTTTTTACAGGCCTTTGGGCATAATTCCAAATTACTGTCCAGAATGATTGGAATAGTTCACAACTCCACCACCACTGCAGTAGTGTTTTAATTTTCCCACATCTCCAACATTTGTCATTTTCCTTTTCTGTTATAGTATCCAAGCTCATAGGTAGTGGCTGAAGTAGTGGCTCAGGATTGTTTTAATTTACATCTCTCTAATCAAAAGTGATTTTGAGCATTATTTCATATGACTGGAGATTACTTTGCTTAGTTTGTGTGAAAACAGTCTGTTCATATCTTTGACCGTTTATCAATTGAGGAATTGCTCTTATTTCTATAAATTGAATTCAGTTTCCTATATATTTGAGAAATGAGGTCTTTGTCAGAGAATCTTGCTGCAATTTTTTCACAGTAATGATTACCAACTATGTATTTTCCTCTATCCAACCTCCTTCCGTTTATTCTATTCTCTCTCCTTTCTCTCTGCTCATTCTCAAAAGTGTTTTGATTCTGCCTTTTACCTTTCCCAATCTTCCCTCCCTTCTATCAGCCCCACCACTTATCTTCTCCCTCTCCTTTAAAGAAAGATAGATTTCTATGCCAAACTGAGTATATATGTTATTCCGTCTTTGAGCCAATTCCAATCAGAGTAAGGTTAGTGTGCACTCCCCATTCCCCTATCTTTCTCTACACTGTGAAATCTCTTTCTGGACTCCTTTAAGAAAATTCTTCCATTCAGCCTCTCTCTTTATCCTTCTCCCAGTGAATTCTTCTTTCTAACCCCTCAATTTTATTTTGTCAGACAATCATTGTAGCATATTCAGATCACACCAGTGACCTCTGTCTACATATACTCCTTCTAACTGTCCTAATAATGAGAAAATTTTTAGGAGTTACAAATGTCATTTTACCATGTAGGAATGTAAAGAGTTTAACCTTATTGAATCCATTATGATTTCTCCTTCTTCTTGCCTTTCTACGCTTCCTTTGAGTCTTGTATTTGAAAGTTAAATTTTCTATTCACCTCTGTTCTTTTCGTCACAAATGCTTGAAAGTCCGCTGCTTCACTGAATATCTTTTTTCTGTCTGAATGATGATACTCAATTTTGCTGAGTAGATGATTCTTGGTTGCTATTTTAACTCTTTTGCCCTTCAG
The DNA here is from genome assembly GCF_028372415.1 of Notamacropus eugenii. Lineage (NCBI taxonomy): Eukaryota > Metazoa > Chordata > Mammalia > Diprotodontia > Macropodidae > Notamacropus > Notamacropus eugenii. The sequence goes on from NC_092875.1 coordinate 84,863,572, forward strand.
AATATCATATTCCTAACCCTCCAGAAACGGCTAAATCTTCTGTTATCCTGACTGTGGTTCCACAATATTTGAATCATTTCTTTTTGGCTGTTTGCCAAATTTTTTCATTGACCTAGTAACTTTGGAATTTGTCTATAATATTCCTGGCAGTTTTCATTTTTCCATTTCTTTCAGGAGGTGATTGGAAGATTCTTTAAATTTCTTTCCCCCTCTAGTTCTAGATTATCAGAGCAGTCTTCTTTGGTAATTTCTTGAAAGATGATATGTAGGCTCTTTTTTTAACACAGTTTCTAGGTAGTCCAATAATTCTCAAATTTTCTCTCCTGGATCTATTTTCCAGGTTAGTTGTTTTTCCAATGAGATATTTCACAATTTCTTCTATTTTTCCATTCTTTTGATTTTGTTATATTTTTTCTTGATGTATCATAAAATCATTAGCATCCATTTGTCCAATTATAATTTTTAAAGAATTGTTTTCTTCACTGAGCTTTCTTACCTCCTTTCCCATTTGACCAGTTCTGCTTTTCAAGGCATTCTTCTCTCCAATGGATTTTTGAGCTTCTTTTACCATTTGGTCAATTCTCTTCTTTAAGATGTTTTTCAGTATTTTTTTTTTTGTGCTTCCTTACCAATCTGCTGATTCTTTTTTCATGATTTTCTTGCATCATTCTCATTACCCTTCTCAATTTTCCCTCTACCTCTCTTATTTGATTATCAAAATCCTTTCTGAGTCATCCATGGCCTGGGGTCAATTCATATTTTTCTTTGATGCTTTGGATATAGGAGTTCTTGATAAGTCCAATGTGAGAACTTTGTTGGCCTGATATCAGGAAAGAATATACATAAAAGATGCAGAGGTAGCCAAATGATCCCAGTGATCATGGAGGTTGGGTGGGAAATAGTCACTTGCATCTTTCCTGATATGATTTTCCCAATACAAACTGAAACAGTCCTTATGTTTCAACACTAGAATGGAAGAAAGAGTCAGAAAGATTAGCTTGCTTTTGTTCATCTGATGAGTGATGAGCTCTTCTGACTCAGCAGTCAAAGGACTCCAATCCACATTCAACATTGCAACCCCTTCAGTGATGAGTCACCATAGTTTGATGCAGCAGTGCTGGCAAAACTTCCTCATGGTCACCTAGAAACAGGAATGATTACTGAGCATACTACATGAAGGAAGGTGGGGAACACAGAGAACCCATGTTGCCTGTTATAGAAATGACTGAAATAAATAGGAAGCACAAACCCAAATGAATATTACCCAGAGTGGGCAGGAGGAAGGTGTGTTAGTTAGGAAAAGAAAACATGACAAACATACAGAGCAAAGACAACCTGCAGGCAAGTGAATCTTATGGATCTTACTCTCCTTTATAGGTAGAATAGACTACCATATGCTCTCTGAACCTGACAGTGACTCTCCCATTGCCAGAAATTTACTCAATCTGTCGCTTTTGATTAAAACACATCCTTTTCTTCTCTATGCCTCTCAAAATTCTTGTCTTTCTTTAAAGCTTAGCTCAAATATCAACATTCTGTGATTCTTCTCTGATCCCTTCCAGTGTTTAGTGCTCTGCTTCTCAAATTGCCTTTTTTCTGTGTGATGGCAGAGAGTGTCAAGGTATTCTGACTTTCTTGACATAAATGAAGCCATATTAGAATATGTCTCAATTTTAGTTTAAATAGGTAGTTACATCTGATCCCTTTTTTACCACAGATCTTTAGCAAGGGAAACTGAAAAACAGAGTCTGATCTTCTTGGGCACCTGAGGTCAGCAATATGTTTGAGAAGTGGCTGAGTGACAGTTTCAAAGGATACAGAGAGTTTAAGAATAAGGATTGAAATAAGTCATTAGATTTGTCACTTGAAAACATTAGTAACTTTAGAATAAGTAGTTTCACTTGAATTATAAAATCAGAAGCCAGAGAGTAGAAGAAAGAAGAGAATAAAAGGAAAAAGATGTGGAGGCATGTCTTGTAGGTGACCTTCTCAAGGATTTTAGTGACAAACGGAAGCAAAGATATGAAACAATTACTAATATGGATGGACAGATCAAGTGAAGTTTTTGAGGAGAAGGGAGACATGAGCATAATTGCAGACTGCAGGTAATCAACCCATAGGCAGATAAAGATTGAAGATAAGAGACAGAATGGTGATCAGAGGGTGTAATACACTGCATGAGACAGGATGGAATGAGATCATTTGTGCATGAAGAGGAGGTGGTTTTGGTAAAGAAAACTTTATTATATATGTATACAATAAAGGTCACTTTATTATATGAGACAGGGGATAAGGAGGAGATAGGAAAAGGCATGTGAGTGAGTTGATAAGGAGGGGAGGAGAATAGGAAAGAAAGAAGGACTGTGGTCTCTCTCTGACTTCCTTTATACTGTCCTCCTCCCAGTCCAGTCTGAGTCAGGTCCACTGTCTTCCTCAGCCTATCTCATATTCCCAAACCTCCCACTTAACTCATTCTTATGAATCTCTCTTTTCCTTTTATCCTCTTCTACTCCTCAACTCAGAAATAGTGTCCCTTCATTTGTCCCTCACTAGTTGGCTCCAAAGATAACCTGTTATCATTGAGTCAAATGCATACCCAATCTGAAATTACCTTATTGTCAGCTCTGGGGACTGGGCAGGTTCTGCGGCGGCAGCATTTTCTAAAGTAGTATGTTGCTTGAAGTATAAAAGGAATGAGCTTTGTAATTACCAGGAAACCAATTGCTATTCCAAATTTCCATTCTTTCCAAAATGATGTTTCATCAAAATAAAACCCTGCAATTGAGAAAGAACTGATGAGCTGATGCTGAGAAGAAATAAGATATCCCTTCCCAGCTCTCCAGGGGAAGGAAGGTTGGGACCATCACCTTCTGATCCCTTGGAGCCCTAAGACCTTCAGCCTCTCCATATGGAATACAAATATATCTTATGCTTCAGACTATTGTTGTTAATCCATACTCAGAAGGGTCCCAGGCCTCTAAGACATAGAAGAGGGCAGAGAATCACTCTAGCACTTAAGGTTACATAGGAGCTAGCCACACTATGTGGAGACTTGGATCAGTTATTTCAAAAGAGTGATGGAAAATTCAGGTTCTAGGCTGCAGAAAAAATGTGTCACACAGAATTCAGGGCACACTCAGGATGGCAATATATGGATTGGGGGTCACAAAGGCAACACAACAGTGCAGCCATTTGGGGCCCAATAAGGGGTCAGAGTGATACACAGACTGAGGACTACACAGACGAGAAATACTCAAATTTTGAGGCTGAGGAGCAAATACAGACCAGCCTATACTGAACAAAGAGGGATAAGGATTGCACAAAGACTGAGGGACACTCAGATTCTAGGCTCCTTGGGGACTGCACAATTGGAGGTTTATTATCATCCCATGATTCCATCACATTGCTATCCATCCATCCCTTCTTACCTCTGCACTTGTGCCGCATCCACAAGTAAAAAATACACATTTCCATTTCAAATGCACTGGTCACAACCATAATCCCACTAACCTCACCCATCTAGGGTTGGGACCTGTGAAAATATACTGAGAGAAGCCCCAAATCCTGAGAACGTGACTATGATTTTGTTTTCTCTGCTGCTGCCCTCCCCACAACAAACTTCAAGTACAACTCTGTTGTTCTATAGCATCCTTAGCAGCTGCACCAGCCTAGATTGAAATATGGCCCTTGTGGTACCCAAAATTGAACTTCATATAACAAGTGGTCTGTTCACCCTTCCATTGTGCCCTTCGGAATTTCTGCACCTTAATAACAAATGTTCCTTCATTTTAAATATCTTCCCTCCTTCCTGCTTCTTAATTAATTCAGAAAATTATTTTCATTTTAGACCTTTCTCTCCCTTATTCCTTTCATCTTCTGACACTCAGTGAGACTTGGTTGCTCTCAGGGATACTTCACTGTTTGGATGTCCTTTCCAATATTTGTCATGGACAATATGGCTCTAAATGTGGAGCCAGGTTGTAAATGGGTTTAATGACAAACAATAATTTTTATCTGACCCTAGAGGGAATAATGAGTCATGTCTTTGAGAGGGACTCAGAAAGCTATTCACTTCCATTGCTACTTCCAGACTCCAGCTTTGCTGCTCTCACTCAGTAATCCTTTCTTTCTTGGAGGCTCACTCTATCTAAATACACAACCCAATTAGTTGACAGTTTCCTATTGGCCTCCAGACAGTCTTCCTTTCTCATTGAGAAAGTACCTGGCTCACAGTATTTCTTTCCACTGTAACTCTTATCAAACAAGGATGTGTCTACATCTGTGTTGATATTCCTTCAAATATCTTAGCTTCTCAGTTTCATTAACTCCTCAGGTCCCATGACTTACACCTCCTTTCCAACTCAGTTAATGAAGGTCACATCATCACACCCTTGACTTGGTCATCACCCACAAATTTCTACTCATACTATCTTTCCCTGTTCCTCATTCCTTCTAAATCTAATCTTTCTCTTCATCATGACTTCCCATCTTTTCACTCCTTAATATTTTTTCTAGACCATCACCACTGACACTACTTTCCTTTATTCCCAATATTGATTTATAGGTAAACTAGTTAAGTGCTAAACGATTGTCTTACCCTCCAAATACAGCTCTCTTTCAAATTGCCCTAATCCTCTCAAGAATGTGGCCATTCTTCTAGTCACACAGATTCAAGTTTGTAACACAATCCATAGTCCCTTATTCTCCCTCCCCTCATATGTATAATCAGTTGCCTAATCTTGTTCATTTTACTTTCAACATCTCTTGCATCATGAGGCTTCTTCTCTGCTCATGTTGCTCCCTTCTAATATAGGCCTTACTCAATTTTTCCTTGGATTGTTACAATGACCTCTCAATTCATCGCTTTGCTTCAAATGTCTCCTTTCTCCAATCCATCATCCACTCTGTTGCCAAAGTGATTTTGCTAAATCACACATCTGTGTCTCTCTTCTGCACAACAGACTCTAGTGAATTGTTATTCTCTCTAGGGTCAAATATAAACTCCTTTGTTTGGCATTAAACCCCTTTGCAACTTGACCACACATTTAGAGCTGAATTGTACATGAATTCTCTTCAAAGGCCTACTATGGTCACCTTCCTGCTGTCCTACCCTGTCCACTTTACAACTCTATGCCTTTGTACAGTCTGTCACCTTTGCCTGCAATGCACTCCCTCCTAAACTTTATCTTTTAGAATCCCTGTTTGCTATTTTCCCCCCAAATATCAGTTCAAGTGTCACCTTCCATATACCATCTTTTCAGATGACATATAACAGATGCTGGTACCTCCCTTCCCTAATTATCTTCTATTTATTTGGTAAGTTTATGCATTTTGTCTCCCCTGACAGAATGTAAGCTCTTGTGGATGAGTATTTTCCCCATTTCTTTTTGCATTCCCAGTACCTAGTACTCTGCCTAGCATAGAGTGCGTACTTAATAAATACTTCTTATTTCTTGATTGAGTGATTCAAGTATGTTAAATTTTAGTGAAACTATCTTAGCCTCTGTCTTTCCTCCTCTTCCTGCCATCTCCCCTTTCCTTCTTTTGCTCCCAAGACAAGAATTATCTCTAACCCACCCCCACTTCTATCTAAACTCGTTCTTCCTTCAACACCAATCTCAGAGTCTACTTTCTTACTGAAATCTTTCTAGACCCCTCCCTATCACCAGGTAAAACTGATTTCTCCCTCTTCAGATTTCTCACAGTATGTTATCCAGATCTCCCCTTTGTATTTATCTCACTTTTGTATCCATGAATAACTCTCACAGAGATTATTAGCTCTAAGAGGGCAAGTACAAGTTACTGAGTTTCCAAGGGCAAGTACCAAGTTATGAAAACGTCTTCTTTTGTCTGTCCATACTACAAAGTAAACAATAAATCAGTTCTTAACCTGCTAGTCAAGTTAAACTATTTTCAGTTGCTTCAAAAATCAAAGATGATAATCATTCAGACCTTTACCTTGCCTATCTTACACAGGGGCAGGGATTGGGACTGAGAGAGAGGAAGGGAATAGTTTTTTGGTAATCTCATAAAACCTACTATATGCTTTGCATACAGTCAGTTGACAACATATGATAAATGAATCGTTGGGGAAAGAAGACCCTGGATATACAGGACTAGTTCTTCTCAGAGTCCCCCAGAAAAAATATCTAGTAGGAGATGGAATGAGGGGGCGAATTCAAGTGATTACATAACTACAAAGGTAGTTGGGAGGAGCAGTGTTCTATGCATGGACACTGAAGAACATGGAACCTAGAGTGTCCTGGGGTTGCAAGGTATAACCCTTTGCAAGTGAACATGGAATAGGTAAAAAGTCAGGCTCCCAAGACTCTGGGTCCCAAAATCCTTGTTCTCTCCCTATCCAGACATGCCTAAAGAGCCAGGTAGGAAGCTCTTGACCCAGTTTCCCCTCATAATTACCTTGGAATTCCAGCATCAATAATACATATGTTACATACATCACCATACAAAATATCGTGATGAACAAAAAGTAAATTGGTGGGAAAGCCTGTGAAGCAGGTTCATCACCTAAAACACAATTGCACATAAGTGTCAGGATTAGAGAAGCAGTGTACCAATTTTTGCACCATCTTCCCTTCTTACCTCTCACCCTCACACCCACACTGAGCAGAGAACAAAGCCATCCTTAAGGCCAAATTCTGGGCCCCTCTGATCCCTACTGCTCCCTACTCCAACTTTCCATTCCACAGCTGTCTTCCTCCTTCTGCCAATAACATTACTATGGCTATATTCCCTTTCTTCATCCCCAGCTCAAGCCACATAACCAGATTTTATCCCCACCTATTTGTGAGATACATCATTAGGCTGCATTGATTGTATCAGCAAGTATAAGTAAGATTGAAGACCAGTTTTATGTACTTCTGAAAGGATGTTATACTCACCAGATATGAGATTTGAAAGGGAACACAGAGGCCCATCTTGTTCAACACGCACTTGAATCAGATTCTGCCTTGAGAATCTCCCTACAAGTGATCATCCAGCCTTTGCTTTAAGTCTCACAGAGAGGGGGAGACAACTAACTCTTATGGAGATCCCTTTTACTTTGGCACTGGTCTAATTGTTGGGCAGTTTTTCCACACATCAAGTCTAATCTTGCTTTTCTCAACTTGGTTTTCAAAGAAGACAAGCTGCTATGAAACCTAGCTTCTGTGAGCCTCTGAATGGGAAGAGGGACCTGGAAGTATCTCTCACCCAGAAAGAAAACTTGACCATGCCATTACTTCTATCTCTAGTGTAGGCATTTTCCCTGCTTTCAGGTAAAGTGTCTTTAAGATGACTATGACCTGTGAGTTCCAAAAGACACCATCAGAGTATCTGGGGGCTGGAGTCCTTGCAAGGATTTGCTAGTAGCCAGGCAGAGAAAAACAAATTCCCAAGGAACCTAAAGGCCTTAGCATGGTAGAAGCATGGAGGCACACTCATCCATTCATAAGCCAATTCACTTTTGGATCAATGCTGTGTAGAAACGTCCAGTGGTTTGAGCCTACTCTCCTTACAACCCCCAGTGACTGAGGTGGTGTAGAGAAGAGTGTGCCCAAAGAAGGAAATATTTATAATTTTGTTCTTTCAACATTTTAGTAAATATTCCTTTGTAATATCTAACTGACATTAATTGATTAAATAGAACTGAGGTACTAATAACTCGCAGTTAACAATGGTGGAAACACAATAGGATGGTGGCTCCAAAAGCCTTAGAGAAAAGTAGCCCCATTGCTCCTCCTAGTCTCCTGAGGGATGTAGCCAGAGTAAGATGAGAAAATTGGTACATACTTATCATAAGATCATAGTTTTAAACCTAAAAGAGATAAACACAACTGTCAAGCCTAATGCTCTCTTATTACAAATGAGGAAACTGAGGCACAGAAAAGCAAAATGAGTTGTCCAGATTTACAGAGATAGCAAAAATGGAAAATGGGATTAGATTTTTTACACTTGTGCCTCTATTGCAGAATTAGTAACAATTAGTTGAAAGCTTCAGAGAGGATGAGTTAAGTTTGATGTCAGCAAAAAATTCTTAATGACTAAATGTATCCAGAAGTGGAAAGGGCCACCTCCCCCACGAAGGCAAAAGGACTTCATTAGAAATCTTTGAGGAAAGGCTGAAAACTATCAAATTCAACAATCATTCATGAAGTATCTTCCATGTGCTAGGCACCAGATTAGAGGCCAAGGATACAGGCCAAATGAAAATATTTACCTGCAGGGAAAGTAGAGAGAGGTTTCTTGTTCAGAGAGATGTTGGAGCATGTGACCTTTCAGTCCCCTTCTAAATGGGATATACTGTGATTTTTTTAATGACAAAAGTGAAAAGACATCTCTCCTACCGACCCCATACATGTGTATGAACATGCCCATTTCAGGCCCCAGCTCCTCACCTAAAACTGTCAGCTGCATATCAGCTTCCTCTTGGTGTAAACGATCCTCAAAGAGACACTGGTACCTTCCTGCATCTGAGAGTCTCACATCTCGTATTTTCAGGGTGACATTCCCATTTGTGATAGCATCTCTCACCAGTTCTGTCCTCCCTCGGTAATCAGGGTCCTGGTCTCCAAACTGATCCTCCCCATCTTGATAGAGATGTACCACCTGAGTGGATTGCAACCAGACCACTTCCATGTGCTGAGCACTCTGAGGTGGAGACAAATAACATGGTAACTCTGCCTCTCCCCCAAGTGGAGCCTGGATGGGTCTTGCAGGTCCAATCACTGAGAAGTGTCCTATTCAATCAGGCAAGAAGAAGAGACAGAGGGTCGGAGAAAATAACAGCAGAAGATGGAAACATATACAAGGTTTATACAAGAAGGGTGTAAAGGACAGAACACTAAAATGGGATGAGGAGCGGACAAAGGAAAAGAGAGTAAGGGAGAATGGGGAAAATATTAAGGAAGCAACTAAAAGAGGTGATAGTGTATCAGTACAATGAGAAGACCATAGGAGAAAGAAAAGGGGAAAGTTGAGAAAATCTCCAGAAGAGACTAGAAGAGTATTGGGGATTGGTTTAGAAGGGTGGGATAGAATCTCTGCATGTTC